>NC_056743.1:1430857367-1430874867 GCF_019279795.1 Protopterus annectens | reverse complement strand
ATGTGTGTGTGTGTGTGTGTGTGTGTGTGTGTGTGTGTGTGTGTGTGTGTGTGTGTGTGTGGGTGTGTGCGAGGGACTGTAGAATGTCTGGGTGTGAGTTTACTGTCTTTTTCTGTTTGTGTGATCTTGGAGTTAGTATATATAAGTAGGGGTGGTGGGGGGCATAGCCCCCCCCCCACATGGGGTGTGCAGGGGGGCTTCCCCCCTGCTTATTTGTAGTGTAAGTTTGTGGATGTGTGGTGTTATGTTTTTGTGTGTTTTTTTGTTTTGTAGTGTGGGTATTGTGGTGTATGTGTGGTGTGGTGTATGCTGTGTGTTCGGGATTTTAAGTTCCGCGGTTTTGGGTTGCCGGTGTTTCTTGAGTTTGACTTTATGGTTTTGAGATACTGAAATTCAAGATTTCAGTATTTTGACATTATAAAGGGGAACAATATATATATATATATATATATATATATATATATATATATATATATATATATATATATATATATAAAATGTACCCCACTGTTCTATAGCTGCTTCTCTATTTGACTGACACAATAATTTCATTCTAACCTATGAAGCCAGTGATATTCCCTTTACTGTTTAATATTTATGAGCTCTCTGCTTTCCACAGGAGCTTAATGGATGAATCTCCTGGCCTTTTCCTTAAATGTTCTTAAGTAAAGAAATGTGGCAATAAAAAAAAAAATAAAATATATGGAAAAAGTGCTGTGGTATCCCTTTTCAAAAGTAGCTGTAGCAGGAGTTTCCTACTCTTTCAATAATCTTTGGGTCCTTTTAAGCTGTGGGCCTTGGGCAGTCACCCTACCTGCCTTTACTATACTCCCTCATTGCCCAATCCCCACCATAAACAGTATTATGGCTAAGACACTTTACAGAAGACATAGATTACCTTTTAAATTCCAGATAAATTAATAAATAGTAAATATTGCAAACAGTGCAATTAAATTACTCATACTGAAGCATGGTTTTGTACAAGATGGTAAACTAACTGAACATTGTTGCCATGTTTTGTTTTAGTTCCATGACAGGTTGATGAGCACTGAGCCGGTCTGTAGGAAGCAGTTACATTACCAGTGGAAAGTTTCTTTTTTACCTTGAGGTCATATGTCAGTCCAGCATTCTTACAAACCATCTCTGTGCAGCTGGGATACTTTTTTTCAGTGCTATTACATTCCCCTCAATGCATTGCATACATGTTGAGATAGTATATTAGCAATATTTATGCATTTTGTTCCAGCCATCTTATGTGTGTGGCTCTTCCCTTGCTGATTACTGCTTGTGGCTAGCTCCCTCTGTTGATTAAGGGATATTTCTGCAGTGGAGACCTCCATCGTCCACTCTTGTAGAAGGCACCTAACCACATACAGGTAAGACCTCCTTCTTTGTGACTAACCCACCAACATCCATACCTGTAGTCTAACCTAGGTGACTGCCAGTGGACTGGTTAAAAATGCACAGGCAATGAAACATAAACCATAGACCAGAAATGTCTGTCATCATCATCATCATCTTTCAGCTGTTCCTGTTAGGGGTCACCACCGCAGATCATCTGTTTCCATTTCTTCCTGTCCTCTGCATCTTGCTCTGTCACACCAACCACCTGCATGTCCTCTCTCACCACATCCATAAACCTTATCTTAGGCCTTCCTCTTTTCCTGTTACCTGGTAGCTTCATCCTTAGCATCTTTTTCCCAATATACTCAGCATCCCTCCTCAGCACATGTCAAAACCAATGGAATCTTGCCTCTCTGGCTTTGTCTCCAAACCTTCCAACCTGGGCTGACCCTCTTATATACTTATTCCTAATCCTGTCCACCCTCGTCACACCCAGTGCAAATCTTAACATCTTTAACTCTGTCACATCCAGCTCTAACTCCTGCCTTTTTGTCAATGCCACTGTCTCCAACCCGTATAACATAGCTGGTCTCACTATCCTCTTGCAGACCTTCCCTTTCACTCTTACTGGTACTCGTCTGTCACAAATCACTCCTGACACTCTTCTCCACCCACTCCATCCTGCCTGTACTGTCTTCTTCACCTCTCTTCCACACTCACCATTACTCTGAACTATTGATCCCAAGTATTTAAACTCATCCACCTTCGTAACCTCTACTCCTTGCATCCTCACCATTCCTCTATCCTCCCTCTCATTCACACTCATATATTCTGTCTTAGTCCTCCTGACCTTCATTTCTCTTCTCTCTAGAGCATATCTCCATCTCTCCAGGGTCTCCTCCACCTGTTCCATACTCTCACTACAGATCACAATGTCATCTGCAAACATCGTAGTCCATGGGGACTCCTGTCTGATATCGTCTGTCAACCTGTCCATCACCATTGCAAATAACAAAGGGCTCAGAGCTGATCCTTGATGTAATCCCACCTCCATCTTAAATGCATCCGTCACTCCCACCGCAGACCTCATCGTGTCACACTGCCCTTGTACATATCCTGTACCACTCTTACATACTTCTCTGACACTCCCGACTTCCTCATACAATACCACAACTCCTCTCTAGGCACCCTGTCATATGCTTTCTCTAAGTCTACAAAAACACAATGCAACTCCTTCTGACCTTCTCTGTACTTCTCCATCAACACTCTCAGAGCAAACATTGCATCTGTAGTGCTCTTTCCTGGCATGAAACCATACTGCTGATCACTAATCATCACATCCCTTCTTAACCTAGCTTCCACTACTCTTTCCCATAACTTCATGCTGTGACTGATCAATTTAATTCCTCTGTAGTTACTACAGCTCTGCACATCACCCTTATTCTTAAAAATCGGTACCAAAACACTTTTTCTCCATACTTCAGGCATCCTTTCACTTTCCAAAATTTCATTAAACAATCTGGTTAAAAACTCCACTGCCATTTCACCTAAACACCTCCATGCTTCCACAGGTATGTCATTTGGGCCAACAGCCTTTCCATTCTTCATCCTCTTCATAGCTATCCTTATACCAGAAATGTCTGTCATACATCAGTTTATTCATATAATACATAGGAAGACTGAACAGTAAACAGAACTAAATAAAAATAGGGCTGCCACCTTTTAAAATGCCCAAAAGTGGGAAATATTTTGTAGAAACTTGAGATTTTGCAGGACACAACATTTCCACATGCAGTGCAAAGGACAGCACTTCACATTTTTGCAAAAATAAAAGTTATTGTAATATTTGAGTTACTTATACTACTTCATTTAATATTTAGGCATTTCACTTACAAAATACATGTTTCTGTAGCTATTAGAGGCATAATGTCCTGCGCAAAGAGGGACATGTGGTAACACTAAAAAAGCTCCCCTGCTTGCATTTGCTACTTTGGTCTGAATAAATATGACATTTTCAGGGAGTCTTTCTTCAGCCCTATTTCATCATCAACTAAGGACATGTTCTATGCCACCGGTATTAAATTATTTAATATTCCGCACACACTGCTTCTCATTTTTAACATACAGCATATAGACAGAGTAACTTTATTATAACCACTTTGCTTTTACTACTACATATGGGAGACCAAAAGTTGCATTCAGATTTCATGTCTGAAAACTTTTACAGATTAAAAGATCCAGTGCATTTTTTGAGCATACTTGCATTCAGTCTTGTCCAGTAGAGGGCATAGCTACTCTATATTATCTTCATTTGCATGTACTTTTCCTCACTGGCCTTACATGTAAAGCACAAAAACAAAAACAAAAAAAAACATGCATCAGAAAAATGTGTATTAAATATTAGAAAGGTTAGCAGGAACTTTCATGGTGCTATCTAAAAGTTTAAGAGAAAATTATTTTCTTAGCTGTAAAAGATCGACAGTGACTCTAGCTCCTCAGGTTAAGTTGGTCTAATGCCGGGCAGGAGAATGTTCATGTTAAGCAGTGGCAACAGTGTTTAGAGGACAGCAAAACATTGCAGAGTGACAGATGGAGAAAGTAAGATTCCTTATTACATTTTCTGGAAACAGTTATATTTTACATCAAGACTTGTTAAAGAACCTGACACATTTTCATGTAAGAAAAGGAATCTTAAATTTAGGTTCCTTATTCATTTTCTGGGAACAGTAATATTTAACACCAAGACTTGTTAAAAACATGATATATTTTTTAATGTCAGTGCATAATTAATTTCTTCATTTGTCCTACTGCCGTATTTTGCTTACTTGTTGATTGTCTTGACTATGCTGCCCATGCGTGTGTGTGTGTGCCTTCTGTGGAAGGTTGGGCGCCGGGCTGGCAACTCGACACCGTAATAACTCCACTGCCAATCATGAGTGGACAAGTGATCCGCTATGGTAACTCCTAACCCGGAAAAAGCCAGAAGAAGAAGAAGAAGAAGGAGAAGACTGGTGACCTGCCTGACATTATAGCAGTATAACACATACTCACTGTTTCTTAATAGACTGACATTTCACAATGTCTTGAACAGTCTTCTAGGGTGACAAGTTTTTGTTGCAGGAATGCTGTTATGTTTTTTTGCCTTCCTTGTAGAAATTATTGTAACTTTTTAAATTCATTTTAACTGGATAAGACCTCTAAGCACGAGTGTCTATTTGCGTGGGTAAATCATGTTCTGTACCTCCTATCACTTCCATGTTTTTTTTTTAAAAGAAGAAAACTTCTAGGCACAAGTGCCACTTTTTGTGGCTAACCCAAGTTCACTGTCTGAAGAAGTGCCTTGAAAAGTATCACATATTATGTAAGTGGAGACTGAGGGACTCAAACCTAGGGTTACAAGATGCAGCTCCTTCGCAGTTTACTAGGAGATATGTTGAATCATAATATGTAGATGTGGAACTGGGACACTCAACATTATTTATTTTAAGTATGAAATGAAAACTCATCATTTATAGGCATCTAAAAATGTAATTTATATATACATGAACATTGGTTTGAGGTGATGGTCACTGTTAATGTGATACCTTCAACTTCATTTACAAAATAGGATTGAGGCTGATACTGATGTGTATGTATGTGTGTGCTTTATAATTTATACACACACACACACACACACACACACACACACACACACACACACACACACACACACACACACACACACCTATATATATACATATATATATATATATATATATATATATATATATATATATATATATAGCTTACATTAACAATCCTGAGTGCAGGTTAGACGAAAATAGGAATGTTGAATAACAGCTGGATGATTCTGCGACTGTTTTGTTTTGCAAATGCCACAGTGCATTTGCACACCTACATTCGGTTTCATGAGCACAGATCATGGTAAAGTGGGGATTGGGAAATTACCCTTTTACCCACTGTAGTGCGATCTCGGAGTTGGAATATATTGTTTGAAGGGGTGTGGGAGGTGCAGGGTCACTTGCCCCCCTGCAAAAATGGTTATTTCTGTTTTGTGCAGTACATATATACTGCTTCAAGGTGTAACATTTGGTGGTGTTGTGAAATGCATGAATATAGGCACTATGTTGAATAATGTTGTGTTTTCAAACCGGCATTATATCTGACATAGTGCCTGTGTTCCTGTTTTGATTTTTGGAGATATGATTTGCGATAATGACCAGCGTTTATTCTGGTTTTCACGATTTAGATAGTAAACATATATATATATATATATATATATATATATATATATATATATATATATATATATATATAAAAACACAAATGTATGAAACACACATGCACATAATTATATTATTTCTCTTTTTCTCAATCCCTCTCTATTTCTAGACATATTTTATATATACACTATGTGGAATCTGGGTTGGATATCATTTATTTTTTTTTTAGCCCCCATGATCATCAAGTTCCTATTGTTATCAACGTCATCCTACTTTGACACCAGAAAATAGAGGTGAGTGTTAGGGGTTCAATGGAATAGGAGGGTATACATCTCTTGATAGAAATCTCAGTGAAATGCCCATGATACTGGAGCCATTGTGAGTATGCAGTTCTTTGTATCTGTGATTTTCAGCTGGAGTGCACTCCTGAGCAGTTGCGTGGTACCAGAGTCTGTAGTTTCTGCTATCAAATAAATGCATTTCAAACTATGAAAGTAATGCAGAGATTGAGAAAGGGCGTAATTGAAGAGACTCTTACTTCAGATTTAATTCATCAGAGGCACAAGAACAATTATAACTTTTGGAAAGCCTGCTATGATCAGCACTGACTTTTTTAAAGCAAGCACATACCATTGAAGATATATTATAGACACACACACACTATATATATATATATATATATATATATATATATATATATATATATATATATATATATACAGAGAGAGAGAGAGAGAGAGAGAGAGAGACAGAAAGATATCTCTATTGGTCTACTTCAAATTTAAGAAAACACACTTAACTCGAAAATAAAATCGCTGAGATGAGATTGCCGAAACCTGATTTTAATAGACAACCATATTGCCGAACCTTTAATCAGGTTAAGTATCCAGTCATCCAACATGGGAAAATTTGCTCTTTTTCCCCAATGTAGTACGATCTTGGAGTTGGTATATTTAATTGGGTGTGTATGGGGGGACAGCCCCCCACAATGGAGGTTATGGGGGGTGTAGCTCCCCCCACTCCTGGGTAGGTTGGAGATAGTGTGGTGTGTTTCTTTTTAAATGTTGGACAACTGGCTTTTTATCCTGAGAAAAGGTTCGGCAACATGGTCGTTCATTAAAATCACGTTTTGGCAATCTCATCTCTGTTTTTTCATTTTTAGGTAAGTGAGATATGATAATTTGAAGTAGACCCATATATATATATATATATATATATATATATATATATATATGTATAAAATAATAACATACACACACACACACACATGCACATACATCTTTCCTTGCAAAAAAAGAGGTGTGAAAGCAAAGAATTACGCGTAAAGGTATATGTAACAATTCCCACAGGCTGGGAAAGTTACGTTGTTATGTTCAGGATCAAGACCTGTTCTTACCTGAAGAAACCCTTTTATTAGCAGCATTTGCTAAACAAAAGATAGAGGTAAAGATTTTCATTCGAGTTCAAGTTGCTAAATACTGCATGACTTATATCTTCATCTCTGGACATTAGCTGAGTATGGCAGGGTTACTGGCTTAGAGGATGAGTTTTTTTTTTCTTGAGTTGGGGGTCTGTGATGACCCATCACTGGATCAGTAATCAAGGAGCCTCAATCCTCACCACTGGCAACAGTGGGGGATGTACACTGGGAGGATGACAAGATACACACACACTATTTTCAGATGTAGCTTTCTGCATCAAGTACAATTTTCCTTAAGAGCAAACAGAGACCACATTCAGTCTGAGGCTGGTTAGGCCTCCGGCATCCTGTCTGTCCAACCATCATCATTTTAAAAAATACTTGGTGAAGGTACCCTTGCACATTAAAATCACAGGAGAGCTACGTAAAGGGTTGAAAGAAGTGATGTGGCAAGATGATTTTTTTCTGGGCCACAGTCGATATTAGTTCTTTATATACTAACATTAATATTAAATGGGGCTTGGAAGCTATGGGTAAAATCTTGGGTGAAGGACCACGTACTTCCTTTTTGTTGCCTGTATTAGAATTTTGTCTCACTCATAGTTATTTTAGATGGGATAATAAATACTTCTTACAAAAAAGAGGAACAGCAATGGAGGCATCTTATGCCCCTACTTATGCTGTGGTATATATTGGAGACTTTGAAAAGCAATTTATGTATCCCATGTGTATCTATTACCAGAGGTTTACTGATTATTTGATTTTTATTTGTTGGGGTGACAAACAGGAATTTTTGAAATTTAAGGAGTGTATGAATAGTACTTATCATGGTTTGAAGTTTACTCATTATTTGGATTCTGTGAACATCACTTTTCTGTACGTGCAATTGTATGTGGATAGGAACCCTGTGATTCAGTTTAAACCTTATAGGAAACCTACTTCTCTTAATATTTTCTTCCATGCTGATAGTATGCATCCCCCACACTTGATTAAATATTTACCATTTGGTGAATTTAAGAGAATTTGTTAGAATACTTCTGAGGAAGGGCTTAAAGAAAAAAATTTGAATGAGGTACACAATAGATTAAGCTCACAGGGGTATCCTGAAGATTTATTAAGGGAGGCTTGGAATGGAATTCTAAGGAAACAAAATAGATCTGATAATAGATATCTGAATTTATATGGGGTTGATAGAAAAAGTAATAAGGAACAGGAGAGGCTGTTCTTTGTGACAAAATATTCCCCATTTTCTAACATCTTGGAGAAAACTATCAATGAATTTTGGTATATAGTTCCTGAAGATGTGACTGTAGGACATCTGTTTCCCAAACATATTACTTTCTCTTATGGGTGGTATAACAATTTGAAGGAACTATTAAATGGGGATGGTTTGATCAGTCAAATTGGTGAGAGAGTGGGTACATGAGCTTGTGACAACTGCTTGGTATGTACTAGGGTTAGGAATTTAAGTGGGCATAAAATCAATGGCAGTTATATAAGGCTAGAGAGGTTTTTAATTGTAACTCCCAGGGTGTTGTTTATATTATTGGATGTAGTTGCCAGGATACTAAGTGGTATATTGGGCAAATGAAAAGATAGGTGATGGTTAGAATAATGGAACACTTGGGAGATGTTAGAAAATGAAACCATTTTGTGTCTGTACATGGGGGTTTAGAGGCCAGTCTGTTTTTTAGTGTATTGGGATGTCCATTTTTGAAATATGGGGATAATTTTAAGGATGAAGTTAATAGATTGGAATGCAGAATGTTTATTAATTTCAGAACTTTTTTTCATAGAGGAATGAATATTGATAGTAATTTAACTTTGTAAATGTGAATTTATTCTATTTTTGTAAATAAAAATGTATAACTATGTATGATAAAATGTTTTTGTATACATGGTGGTATTAAAAGTGCATTTTTAGGTTTGTATAATTGGGGTTTTTGTTAACTAAGGTATGGGGAATGCCTTTTTTGTTGATGAATTGTTTAATTGAGTAATGAATCAGTTAATTGTAGCACTTGATGTATAAATAGGGTGTAACATTTGATGTTTGAATTATTCCATAGAAGGCAAAAAGCCGAGGTACCAGAATAAATATCACTGGATATTATACCCTGTGTCTCAGTGGATATTGTTGGCTTTGTTTCCAGCTTTGTTTTTTTATTATATTTCTCCCTCTTTCACCAATTCCCCAATACGACTCCCCACTGGTACAGCTATAGAGTTGAGATCTCAGCTGAATGGCCAAGCCAAGACCTCCAGCACCCTCTCTTTCCAACCAGTGCTTCATGTTCCTGACATGCAGTCTTTGAGGTTTGACTTACACACACACACACACACACACACACACACACACACACACACACACACACACACACACACACACACACACACACACACTTGGGAAAGGCTGGCACAGTTTTACTAGCTATGCCCACTTTTGCCCAGACTATAAGGTAGTTTTCACTGCCACCAGCCAACTCCTTATCAGCTGCTTTAAGACCTTTAGCAAAGGGTGTCCAATCTTACTGTGTAATGTTACTATTAATACAAATGGTAGTTTGACCAACAGCAAGGCTATTATGAGTGGCTTACACAGTGTCACTAAATAAATATTCAAGTACTCTCAGGACTTTAATATCTCTATACGGACCAGCCACAATGAAAGGTATAAATATATTTAATAATAAATAATAAAAGAATAAGTCAATACTAAAATATATTCACAGGGACAGCAGAGTTCAAAACCACAGGAAATATTTAAAACAACATTGCAGGACAGTCTCAAATAAATAAATAAAAAAACATCTAAACTAAGCTTCATTATATTCCTGACTGTATTCAAAAGAATTTCTATACCCTAGAAACTTTATAAAGAGCAAAGCAAATGTGGTGAATGGATCTTCCAGTTGTTGTCAGGTCAAAAATAGAATACAGAATGCTGTGTCTCATTAACGAGACTTCTTAAATTAATATCTCAAATATTACTGCTGGGATAGCTTGCAGAATGACATCATTTCTTGTAATCTGACTCTATCCCAGGTGAAACCCTCACTGCTGGAAGCTAGCAGTATTTAGCATCTACCTGTAAAAATATATAGACCTCAGATTTTTGGCAGATACTGGAAGCCATAAAACAATTTACATTCCCCCACATTTAAAGACAATACAGAAATCTCCTTAGCACAGACATTAGGTCTCCTGCTGCACTGAAACTGAAAGATAACATCTTTTTATGGCCATAAAGTAATTTAATTCCAGTTATTTTTCTGAAGTTAACCTCCTGTATTCCAGTTTCCACTGTTAAAATGTATACATTTAAACAGCTACAATAATGCATGCACATTTCTGCTCTCTTCCAGCAGAGCACACTATGGTTACATCTTAAGCACAAGCACTTTATAAAATACTTTTTAACACACATGCCAGTTTGATATACACAATACATACAGTTCTAATACAGTTGTAACACAAGCATCTTATATAAATCATGTTGATATTCACAAATTACATATAATTATTTACAACATTTCAGAAAGCTGTGCTGTCAGTATCCCACTTTTTCACATGTTCCCTGAAACAGGGCCCACAGTTTGAAAACTATAAATGATGTATGAGCCTTCTACCAGCTGGGGAGGACCTCTTCTTCACACTCTGTTTTGCTGTGTCCTCTTCACATTGGACTATCATTATTTCTTTTCTCTAGTCTTCCTTCCTTCCTTGAAACATTTTTGTTAAATCAAATCATCTTCTTTGGGTTATTTTGCATAAAATACATCTATTCTGTGTCTGCAGAATACCTTCTGGTATTTAAGTAGTGTGTTAATGTGGTATCTCAGCTGCTCATGGTACAGTGGCTTCCTGATGCTGGCTGTTTTATCTACTGGGTCTAGTATCCTTACAATATATCCTGGCTAACATATTATTTCTTGTAATACAGTCTTCTCATAATTTATATGAGCTGGGCATTCTTCCATTGTTCCTTGAGGCATGGTACTCACACCAGTTATAACAACAGTAAGGAGAGAAAATCTTAGTCTGCATCCCCTTAAAATCTTAACTGTGAATAACTCCACTGGCTGAATTTGAACTGAAAACAACCCCACTGGCTGAATTTGAACCAGGAATAACCCCATTGGCTGAATTTGAACTGGGAATAACCCCACTGGCTGTAGAGGCATATTCCACAGTGCCAAGAATACAAGGTGACAATCTTTATTGCTGTCTAAGATACCTTTTCTTCATAAGATTTTTTTGCTTTTTGGATAACCCTATTGACTTGACCATTTGCTTGCAGGTATTGTGGGTTTGGGTATACCTACACTTTTCTGAGGCATGTTCATCCTAGTGTTTTTTTAATTGAGTTTTTTAAAGTTGTGGTTCATTTTACCACAGTTAGTTTGACTGTGTGAACTGGCTGTGCGTTTTCAGTGTTTCTTTTTCATGTTTCTCATTGTAGTGTGGCTGTAGAACTTGTATAAGTTAGGGTCTGTGTGACCACCTCCCCATTAATCCTACACTAAACTGTCATTCCTGTCTCTGGCCATATTTATCCCTTCTAACACATCCATTTTATATACTCACAGGCTCATGTTCACTTTTTAGCTTTCTTCTTCCTTTTCTAGTTTGCAGTTGCACCATACTTCTTTCTGCCCTGTATGTCTTTTCTTATCAAAATCATTCTCATGTATCCTGTATGTATTTATTATCATAATGATATCTATGCATTCCTTAGAGATATGCATTTGCTTCTAACTTGCAGCTGCACTGTACTTGCACTCCACCTTACATGTATAACTCATCATGCTATTTTAATGTACTTCTGTTATACATGCCTTGTTTGTTATTGACTTCTTAATTTTGTTTTATTTGTTAAATGCATTATTTTTTAAATATATATATATATATATATATATATATATATATATATATATATATATATATATATAATTTTTAATTGTATTTTATGCATGTTGAAATTTTCTCCTCGGGCCTCTGTGAAAATGGGGTTGTCTGGTCTTTGACTTTCCTGGTAAACAAATGTCAATGAAAATAAATAGGGGTGAAGGAACGGTTGTTCCCATGGAAACAAATATTTTTTGTGTTTTAAGTTTTTTGGGTTATGCTTTTTAGTCTTGAAGAATTGATGAAGTTTTCACAAAAGGAGATACTGCCAGCCCAGCTGTCTGGAATTTTATAAATAATTATATGTGATTTGTGAATATCAACATTATTCATATAAGATGTTTGTGTGACAACTGTATTAGAACTGTATGTCATGTGTATATCAAAGTTGTTTGTACAGACATGCATGTTGAAAAAAGGTTTTTGCAAAATGCTTGAAATGTAACCACAGCATTCCCTGCTGGAGAAGCACAGAAATGTACATGCACTATTGTAACTGTTTAAATGTATATATTTTAACAGTGGGAACTGGAACACAGGAGGTTAACCTCAGTCTAGGAAATCTTAGAAAAATAGCTGAAATTAAATTGCCTTATGGCAGCAAGGAGACATAATGTCTGTGCTGAGAAGTTTTCTGTATTGTCTTTAAATGTGGAGGAATGAAAATGTTTTATGATTTCCACCATCTGCCAACAGATCTGAGGTCTATGTATTTTCACAGGTAAATGCTAAATACTGCCAGATTCCAGCACTGGGGGGTTTCACCTGGGATTGAGTCAGATGACAAGAAATTACATCATTCTGCAAGCTATCCCCTGGGATAGAGTCAGATAAGAAATTATGTAATTCTGCAAGCTATCCCAGCAGTAATATTTGAGATATTAATTTAAAAAGTCTCTTAGAGAGAGAGACAACAGTCTGTATTCTGTCTTGGACGTGACAAGAACCATTCACCACACATTTGCCTTGCTCTGTAAGTAAGTTAACTAGGGTATAGTAATTCTCTTAGATATAGTCAGGAATATAGCAATGTTTAATTTAGATGTTTTTCTTTATTTATTTGAGACTGCCCTGCAATGTTGTTTTAAATATTTCCTGTGATTTTGAACTCTGATGTCACTGTAATTATATACTGAGTATTTTCTTGTTCTTTTATTATTTATTATTAAATATATTTAAACCTTTCATTGTGGCTGATCTTTGTAGAGCTATTTAAGTTCTGAGAGTATTTGCATATTTATATGGTGACATTGTGGGCCACTCTTAACAGCCTTGCTCTTGGTCAAACTACTATTGTATTAATAGTAACATTACACAGTAAGATTGGACACCTTTTGTTTAGGGCCTTAGCGTAGCTGATAAGTGGTTTTGGTGACAGTGATAACTACCTTATAGTCTAGGCAGAAGGGGGCATAGCTAGTAAACCTGTGCCAGCCTTTCCCAGGTGTGTGTGTGTGTGTGTGTGTGTGTGTGTGTGTGTGTGTGTGTGTGTGTGCGTCAGTTACTTGGGCAGGGACATGAAGTATTGGTTGGACAGAAAGAGTGTTGGAGGACTTTATTTGGAATCTTGGCTAAGGGCTCAACTCTATAGCTGTGCCACTTGAGAGTCTTATTGGGGATCTGGAGAAAGAGGGAGAAACCATTCCAGGAGTGACTGTAGTCTCTGTATGCCCTTAAGGGAAATTGCAACTGGTGCAATGAGCTACATCTGGAAATACTGTGCATGTGTACTTGTCATCCACCCAGTGTACATCCCCCACTGTTGCCAGTGGTGAAGATTGAGGCTCCTTAATTACTGGTCCAGTGGTGGGGCATCACAGAAGTGTAACTTATTTTTGTGACTGTTGACCAAACATAGGGAAACTGTGGGTTTTTAGCGATGTGGCAGACTTTCAATTTCAGGAGAAATTTCTGTAATTCTGAGTTCTTAAATGCTGTGCCATTGACAGAAATAACAATCTCTAGTATTCCATGTCCGGCAAAAATTCTTTCATAACACTAATTACACTCTTAGTTCCATCTCTCTCTCTCTCTCAGCTTGGATACCTCTGCAAATTTTGAATAATACTCAGTGTGTAGCAGATATTGTATATTTTGATGGTTGAATAGCTCTACCACAACTTTTACCAAGGGTGGACTGGTTATTTATGTGTAATCCCTTTGTCTTGAGTCATAGTATTTTGTAGAATGCTATGTACGTAACAGGACCTAACCATTTCTTTGAATTAAGTGGGCATTCGGGGCCAAAATCACGATTTCACAGTTCTTTTTTATTTGTGTATGTTGTGTTTGTGCATTTGTTAATGCACAAGACCCATATGCTACTAGGAATCACTTATTTAGTTACACTACTCCTAGGAAGGACTACCTTGCATCCATTTCTAAGCCTTCTGGTTTGTAGCTGTCTTTAATATCGCTGCATAATAATTCCTGTGACCAACTTCATCAAGATTCTGAAACTGCTTTTTTTGTTTAGTTTTACAACCCATTCAACATTCTTTTTAAGCAATTACTCCAAATGGCATTGAAACTTTGGGTAAATTAGATATGAGCCATTCAAGATTTTCATACATTCCCAAAAACCTTTGCAAGGCAGACTTGCCTTTGGGATGTCCCATCTTTACTAGAGCCTTGAGTCCTTCAGAATCAGACTGTGTTCTGTGCTCCATGAGCATATGGTACATGCACTTCACAGAGTTCATACTGATTTAATACTTTGTTTGCTTCAGCTTCACATTAGTGCATTACAGTCTTTCCAATAACTTTGCCAGTCTGACTTCATGCCCTACCTGTGTTTCACCCCATACTAATATGTTATGTATAATATTCACTACTCCATTCAGGCCTTCCACACTATTTTCAGTGGCTCTTTAGAAGATTTCTGGGGCTGATAAGATTCCTAACAGAATCCAGACAAACTGATACCTTCTAATCAGGACAAGTGTTGAACGAATAAAACTTTGAGCGTTCGTCATCCAGCTTCACTTGCTAAAGCCCATGATTAGCATCCAAAACCGAAAAGTATTTCCCTCTTGGCATCATTGCTGCAATCCACTACATGGGGTACTATATTTATGAATCCCAAACATAATAAGTAACTGAACATGAAATAAATGTGCCATACAACACGGACAAAACAAACATAAAACAAGGAAACATTGAATCCTAAGAAACACAGCACCACATATACTGCACACATCGGAATCCATCCTTAGATGTAAAACTTAGAATGCATCTCTGAAATGCATACATATAAAAATAAAATCTGGACTGATGTGACAATTTGTTCTTACAGGTAAATCTCTACATACACATCCCTGATATAAAGTGCAAGCCCTAACCTACTCAACAGTCATTTATTGTGGGGGCTTCACCCCCACCCTCAAACTTATTTGTATGTAATCCTACAAGGATGCACTAATGCAAAGCAGTGATGAGGTTGTACTCATAGGCTCCATTCTACAGCAGTACAAAGGGTGAACATATGCTAATTTGTTGACATAATCAACATTTCAATTAATGCAAAGCAGTGATGAGGTTGTACTCATAGGCTCCATTCTACAGCAGTACAAAGGTTGAACATATGCTAATTTGTTGACATAATCAACATTTCAAACTCAGTCTTTCCCATTTCAGTGATTCCTCCATTGATAAAGCACAATGTTTCCTATTTTAACCCTTATATCTGAATGATACATGCGCTCAGGCACATTCCCTTTCTCCTGAACAGCTGAGGAAGGCTTTCCCTGTTTGTGACATTACTTGTACACTTGCTTACTGCTGCTGCCATGTTTCACAGACTTCATATTATGGTTTGGCCTTAGTGAATATTTAGTGGAAGGCTCTTCCCTTTCTGTTAGAGCACCTCTTACTATTTTCTTTCTAGAAAAGTCTGTAAGAGGAATTGCTTTTCTTCCTTTAAGGCTCTATAATCTGCTACAAGAATCTTGGCTAATCACTGACATTATTCTTTGGTTTAACCAGTGTCTGTTTCTTATAATTCAGACAGCATATCCTTTTCTTCTGCTTTTTCAAGAAATTCTTCCTACATAGCCTTGGACTTTGAAAAAATGACACTCATTCTACCTTTTAATCATTTCTTTTCTTTTAATGGCTTCAGTTTTATAAACAACTTTTTTGAGTGTGCTTTATTTTTTTTTAATTCTTGATAACTTTCCATTGACTGAAATTTTCCATTACCTTTCTTCAGACCAATGATGTTTTTTTTCTGGCCAGGTTCATTTTTTTTCTTTATTTCTTTTTAGTATATATGTTTGATGCAAGTATGTCTTGACAAACAGAGCAGATAAATTCATCTGCTGCTGCTGATGTTCCATTAATACCGATAAAAGTAAAACTGATGTGTGTGTGACCAAAATACAATGAAACAAAACATGCCGGAAACAAAACTGAATGATGAGGAGGAGACAGCCCAATTTGACCTTTGACCTCTTGGGAAATGGGAGTACTGTAGCAATAGGTGTGTGTGTAATGGTCAGCCATAATAAAGTCATCTGCCATATCCTAACATCTGTTTTCTATACAGAATATCATTATGAAAAGTAATGCATGTGTCTAGTGGAATGCTATGAGTTTTACCTGAGGATATGATAGAATGCTACTGCCATGCAGAATCAATAACAGTTAAGGGAAGGATTATGTAAATGATAGTACGTCTCTGATGACAGCAGTTCAGTCTTCCTAGCACAAAAAAGGCCATCCACTTTGCTATGTCAGGAAGACAGTGGTTAACATGTCTAATGAGTCCCAAGGAAGAATCATGAAATAGATTTGTGGAGTGTCAGCATGCTAATATATGCACCAATTCCTCCTCCAGACGTTTTATTTATTCACATATGCCAACACAAGATTCATTCTGATGATAGCCTAAAGGAAATAAAAGCACAATGAGGCATATGTATGACTGATTTCAGAGTTAATGACATCGGGAAAGAAATAAAACTACTCTGTTACTATGATTCTACATGAAGACTACATCTTGCACAGAAAGACATTATTTTCAGGGGCAGAACTCTTTCCTGTCTCTTAGTCTATTTCTCTCTCTCTGCTTGTGTGTGTGTGTGTGTGTGTGTGTGTGTGTGTGTGTATATATATATATATATATATATATATATATATATATATATATATACATATACACACACACATATATATATATATATATATATATATATATATATATATATATATATATATATATATATAGGTACTTACATATTATTGTAACCAGATTGCCGATGTCCCATAATTTATAAGGTTTTTGCGAAACTATCTATCTTTATCTGAAAAGGGTCGTGTAAACTCTTGATTAATATTCTGTCACATTGCTTATGACATTGGAAGAGGAGTAATGGCAAAATTCCTCTTTGTGGCTACCATCTGTCCCTGACCTAAGCTAATGGAAATACATTAAAGATGTCTGGTGCTTCTGACTCCTGTGTAGAAAGACCTGTTTATTTCTTACCTGTTTCTAAATGTTTACTCTCCACCTTGGAACTTAAACGTTTTACAACAAAAGAATTATGCCGGAAAGTGAATAAATAAAAGTTATAATACCACTTGATAGCTGATATTTACTTCATGC
>NC_056743.1:1430844867-1430847367 GCF_019279795.1 Protopterus annectens | reverse complement strand
CTTGCTGTGAGGCGACTATGTTAATCGTTGCACCACTGTGCCACCAAGCAGTCAGCCTATCTTGACAGAGGGAATTTAAAAACAGCATGGACTTCAGGAATATGGCATTGTGAACTCTCTGAAAATATTGTCACATCATCCACGCAGGTTGCTGCATATCTTGCATGGGGTCTGTGAATTCTTTCCAACAGCATTTGTATTACTGTAGGTGGTCTGTGGAGTTCAAAATGCAGGATTCTGTAGTGAAAGAGATTATTTGGCATGGAGAATGCCATTTTTCCTTATGTTCTGAGAGGGTTGGAATTTGTCAGTAAACTGTGGTTAGGTCTAAAGATGACCAAAGAGTACCTAACCTTGCCCATTTTTAATCACACCATTTAAACTACTGTATAAGAGACATCCATAAGGCTTGCTAGATACAGCAAAAGAAAGTTGTTACTAAACATTATAGACCTATCAGGCCTGGGAATCAATACAACAGGACTATTCCTCTCATTTTGGTATTCTTGCGGATTAAATTGAATTAATCAGGCAACTCTGAAATTATGTGTTTAGTCATAATTACACCTCACT
The DNA here is from genome assembly GCF_019279795.1 of Protopterus annectens. Lineage (NCBI taxonomy): Eukaryota > Metazoa > Chordata > Ceratodontiformes > Protopteridae > Protopterus > Protopterus annectens. The sequence goes on along the minus strand of NC_056743.1, from coordinate 1,430,846,794 downwards.
TTACTTCTTGTTCTGGAGACATTAAGATATCCCTTCAATTCTGACTTCAGGGCATGCTGTGGGAAAGTTAATGTCTTGAAACTTCAGCTTCTCTACAAGTTTTCAGATTGTTTATGTGCCGTGACTGTCCTGGTTTCCTTTTCACAGTTTTCTTACCCTATAATGTACTCCACTTACTTTTTCTACAATTTCAAAATATCCTTGTCACTTCCAAGGAATTTGGTTTCATCAGTGGGTACTAACAGCAGTATATTATATTCTGGTTTGAGTTCTCTGAGGTTAGCATTTCTGTTATATGCTGTTTGTTGTGACAGCACTATTCTCTCCATATATCCTCTTACTTTAAACTGTCCAGAAGGTCTGTAAAATCCTCTGTCACACTTTGGGGGGGTCTTCCTCCCAGGTTTCTTTTGCTGCATCTAGCATGACTCATGGATTCTGTTATGCAGTACTTCAAATGGTGTGAATCAGTCTGAGGCTTGGGTACTTATTACTAAAAGAAAAGCCACTGGAGCACCTGGTCTCATTGTCTCCAGGATCTGTGATGAAATATCAAAATGCAAATACACTAAACACAAATAGATAGATATTTCCATTTTGAAAACACAAAACAATAGAAAAAAGACAACATAAATGACCGAAGAAGGAAACAAAATATTTCCTATTCTAATTGCTACATTTGAAACCCTACCACTGCATTCAACCCAAATGTATCTAATAGTGGTAGTGTTACATAAAATGCTTTTGTTGGGTAAGATGTTAGGTTAGGGTTTGCACATATTAGTAGGGTGGTGCAGGGGGGTGGTGACTTTTCTGGTTTCCAGCATTGTGAGGTTCAGTGCTGTGAAGACAGCATTGCAGATTTCATATAGGTAATGTTCAACTTCTGATAGCAAACCACACACACACACACACACACACACACACACACACACACACACACACACACACACACACACACACACATACACATATATTTATATATAACACACACACAAATAACTCTCTCTCTCTCTCTGTATATATATATATATATATATATATATATATATATATATATATATATACATATATATATATATTTATTTATTGTCATTTGTTTACTGGGTAGTCTGACTGGATAACTTTATCCGTTTTCAGCAGAGGCCTGGGAAGAAAAGCTCTACTGTATGGAGTGCTCTCTCTTTATATGGATTTATATTATATAACTGAGTTTTCAGGAACTCAAAATTCATATGGTTGAGACCATATTTCCAAAAATGTGAAATTAAAAAAACAAAAACAAAAAACAAATCTAAGTTTTTGCAGGGGGTAAGCCCCCCTGCACCATCTGCAAAGTATATATACCAACTCGGTGATCGCAGTCCAGTGGGGAAAAGGGTAAATTCCCCTTTGCCCACTAGACTAGAATATCTGAGTTGGTATATATATAATTTGCAGGGGGTGTGGGGGTTGCAGGGGGGTTCCCCCTTGCAAAAATATAGATTTTGTATTTTTTTATTTAATTTTGAGTTCTCGGAAACTTTAGCACATGGTCTTGATCATATGAATTTTGAGTTTCTGTGTGTGTGTGTGCGCGCGTATAATATATATATATATATATATATATATATATATATATATATATATATATATATATATATATATATATATATATAGATACTTACATATTATTGCAACCACAATGCCAGCCTGGGGTAATTGACGATGTTTTCGCAAAACGATTACTATTAAACCTCAGAAGGGGTGTGTAAACTCCGAGCTAGTTTTCAGAGACATTGCTTGTGAGCCCAGAAGAGGGAGAATGGAAAAATGCCTCTCCCTGTGTAGGGTCCTTTACTGATGATTTTCAACTCTCACGGAAGGTAATACTCGGTCAGGAATGAGTAAGCAGGCACTTTTAGTAAGGACAACCTTGTTTCTAGAC
>NC_056743.1:1430822367-1430839867 GCF_019279795.1 Protopterus annectens | reverse complement strand
AGTGAGCAATGGTAGCAATATTAGAAATAAGTTTACAGTAAAAGTAAGTCAGTTCCAAACAAGTCTTACTCTATTTCTTAATAGCAGCTGTGGGCTGATTTGGAATTGCTTCAGCTTTGTCAGCCTGTGGTTTCACTATCACTCTGCCTGTTACACAGTCAAGGTAGCAGACTTGTACCATGCCTAACTTGCACTTATCTGTGCTCGCTGTCAGTCCATCTTTTTCTTCTTTTTCTTCCCCTTTCAGCTGCTCCTGTTAGGGGTCCCCACAGTGGATCACTGGACTGCAGACTGAGTGGCAGTACAGTTTTACTGTATCGAGTTGCCAGCTCAGTGCTGAACCTTCCACAGATGACGCACACTCACACCTAGGGCCAATTTAGAATGTCTAATCCATCTGCAGCATGCCTTGGGAATGTAGAAGGAAACTGGAGCACCTGGAGGAAACCCACGTGAACACAGGAAGGACATGCAGACTCAACACAGAAAGCACTCCATCCGAGAATTAAACTAGAGAACCTCTTGCTGTGAGGTGACTATGTTAATCATTGCACCACTGTGCCACCAAGCAGTCAGCCTATCTTGACAGAGGGAATTTAAAAACAGCATGGACTTCAGGAATATGGCATTGTGAACCCTCAGAAAATATTGTCACATCATCCACGTAGGTTGCTGCATATCTTCCATGGGGTCTGTGAATTCTTTCCAACAGCATTTGTATTACTGTAGGTGGTCTGTGGAGTTCAAAATGCAGGATTCTGTAGTGAAAGAGATTATTTGGCATGGAGAATGCCATTTTTCCTTATGTTCTGAGAGGGTTGGAATTTGTCAGTAAACTGTGGTTAGGTCTAAAGATGACAAAAGAGTACCTAACCTTGCCCATTTTTAATCACACCATTTAAACTACTGTATAAGAGACATCCATAAGGCTTGCTAGATACAGCAAAAGAAAGTTGTTACTAAACATTATAGACCTATCAGGCCTGGGAATCAATACAACAGGACTATTCCTCTCATTTTGGTATTCTTGCGGATTAAATTGGATTAATCAGGCAACTCTGAAATTATGTGTTTAGTCATAATTACACCTCACTTTACTTCTTGTTCTGGAGATATTAATATATCCCTTCAATTCTGACTTCAGGGCATGCTGTGGGAAAGTTAATGCCTTGAAACTTCAGCTTCTCTCCAAGTTTTCAGATTGTTTATGTGCCGTGACTGTCCTGGTTTCCTTTTCACAGTTTTCTTACCCTATAATGTACTCCACTTACTTTTTCTACAATTTCAAAATATCCTTGTCACTTCCAAGGAATTTGGTTTCATCAGTGGGTACTAACAGCAGTATATTATATTCTGGTTTGAGTTCTCTGAGGTTAGAATTTCTGTTATATGCTGTTTGTTGTGACAGCACTATTCTCTCCATATATCCTCTTACTTTAAACTGTCCAGAAGGTCTGTAAAATCCTCTGTCACACTTTGGGGGGGGGGATGGTCTTCCTCCCAGGTTTCTTTTGCTGTATCTAGCATGCGTCATGGATTCTGTTATGCAGTACTTCAAATGGTGTGAATCAGTCTGAGGCTTGGGTACTTATTATTAAAAGAGAAGGCACTGGAGCACTTGTTCTCATTGTCTCCAGGATCTGTGATGAAATATCAAAATGCAAATACACCAAACACAAATAGATAGATATTTCCATTTTGAAAACACAAAACAATAGAAAAAAGACAACATAAATGACTGAAGAAGGAAACAAAATATTTCCTATTCTAATTGCTACATTTGAAACCCTACCACTGCATTCAACCCAAATGTATCTAATAGTGGTAGTGTTACATAAAATGCTTTTGTTGGGTAAGATGTTAGGTTAGGGTTTGCACATATTAGTAGGGTGGTGACTTTTCTGGTTTCCAGCATTGTGAGGTTCAGTGCTGTGAAGACAGCATTGCAGATTTCATATAGGTAATGTTCAACTTCTGATAGCAAACCACACACACACACACACACACACACACACACACACACACACACACACACACACACACACACATATATTTATATATAACACACACACACAAATAACTCTCTCTCTCTCTCTCTCTCTATATATATATATATATATATATATATATATATATATAGATATACGTATATGTATTTATTTATTGTCATTTGTTTACTGGGATAGTCTGACTGGATAACTTTATCCGTTTTCAGCAGAGGCCTGGGAAGAAAAGCTCTACTGTATGGAGTGCTCTCTCTTCATATGGATTTATATTATATAACTGAGTTTTCAGGAACTCAAAATTCATATGGATGAGACCATATTTCCAAAAATGTGAAATTAAAAAAAAAAACAAAAAACAAATCTAAGTTTTTGCAGGGGGTAAGCCCCCCTGCACCATCTGCAAAGTATATATACCAACTCGGTGATCGCAGTCCAGTGGGGAAAAGGGTAAATTTCCCTTTTCCCACTAGACTAGAATATCTGAGTTGGTATATATATAATTTGCAGGGGGTGTGGGGGTTGCAGGGGGGGTTCCCCCTTGCAAAAATATAGATTTTGTATTTTTTTTTTTAATTTTGAGTTCTCGGAAACTTTAGCACATAGTCTTGATCATATGAATTTTGAGTTTCTGTGTGTGTGTGTGTGTGTGTGTGTGTGTGTGTGTGTGTGTATAAGATATATATATATATATATATATATATATATATATATATATATATATATATATATATATATATATATATATATATGTATATATGTATATATATATATATATATATAGATACTTACATATTATTGCAACCACAATGCCAGCCTGGGGTAATTTGCGATGTTTTTGCAAAACGATTACTATTAAACCTCAGAAGGGGTGTGTAAACTCCGAGCTAGTTTTCAGAGACATTGCTTGTGAGCCCAGAAGAGGGAGAATGGAAAAATGCCTCTCCCTGTGTAGCGTCCTTTACCGATGATTTTCAACTGTCACGGAAGGTAATACTCGGTCAGGAATGAGTAAGCAGGCACTTTTAGTAAGGACAACCTTGTTTCTAGACTTATCGTTTTACTAATTCCTCCAAATCAGGCACTAAGTATGAACACACAGCTGGTTGTCTTCCTAAAATATTTCAGTAGCAGCTTGTAACTGCCGATAACTAAGGAGGAACAATGGGACACTAAGCAACACAGGTATTTGACTTACATATGCAGACCCATTGTAAACACATGAAGAGTGCCCTTTCCAAAACAAAGTATGGTTCCCAATTATACAAAAAAAAAAAGTAGCATGTAACATAATGGGTGGCAAACACCAGCAGGTCTTGCAGTTTTTGCTGGTGTGCAATTGTGGGTTGGACAGTAGCAGACGAATGAATGGCAAGCTTCATTGTTCCACATTTGGACAACTTTCACTTTCATGCCTTGTATGCATAGTTTTTACAATACAGCAGTCTTACACAGGGAGTACTTCAGTTTTATAAAGGAGTAGGTGCCATACTTCCCAAGTAAGTTTGACAAAAGTTTTTGGCAGGAGAAGGACTTGCAAATGAGCCGCTTCTCCTACTCCGAATGTGGTTGCGTTAATACACAAGTACCTATATATATATATATATATATATATATATATATATATATATATATATATATATATATATATGTATATAGATATGTATATATATACATATATAAGGAGAGAGAGATATTTTATATATATATATATATATATACAGAGCGAATGGGGATCATGTGTTTTAATATTATCAAATCCATTATGATCTAAAATAATATGTAAAGAAAAAAATATAATGCTAGTGTCATTGCATGTTATACAGCTATAATACTGAAATATGTTTTAGATATTATGTTCTTTAGATTTAAAGATAGGCTTTAAGTATGTATGCATGTATGTGTTTGTGCATGTGTATGTATATATCTATATCTATCTATCTGTATCTATAGCTATAGATATATATATATATATATATATATATATATATATATATATTGATTGCTGATTACTGCCAGTGCTACAGTTGGTTAACACCTATGTAGTTGCCTAAATTAGGCTGACTAAGCCGATGGTTGAAAAGTGTGCAAGAATGCACAGTATGCAGGGGACAGTAATATGTACTTTCTATAATACTGTGCAGTCTCATAGTTAGTATATATAATTAGAATGTAGTGTAGGGGGGTGCAAGAGGGCTGCCCCCTGCAAAAACTTTGATTTTTTTTTTTGTGTTATACTTTTGCATGTGCCGAGTTTGTGCATAAATGGGGAAAAAGGGGATGTGGATGGATGGATATAATATATATATATATATATATATATATATATATATATATATATATATTCTCCTTTAAATGGTCAACTTACCAGGACATCAACTTTTATAACAGTGAGATGAAAACAGTGATGATTTACAACAGTGAACTCTCAGAATGGTAAATTTCACCTACTGGAAACTAACCACTTGGCTACAACTGACAAACTTTGTCCTTGTCTCCACTGTAGTGCGATGTCAGAGTATTTAGATAGGGGTGTGTGGGGGGTGCATCCTCCCACTCCAGTGGGTTTTATTTATGTATTATTTTTTTTCCAGTATGGTGTGTTTAATTTATGCATTAAGTTGTTTTCCGGGAAACTAACCACTTGGCCACTACTGGCGAAAACAACATAATATGTAAATTAAACCCACTGTAGTGGAAATAACAAAATAATACATACATAAAGCATCAAAGTACACAAACTTTGAATGGCTAATAATTGATCCTTAATGATCAAAAGCCAGAACAATGAAACAACAAAACACTTAGCACAACATCCCTGCTAATTATATATACCAACTCCGAGATCAGTCTACAGTGGGGAAACGGCAAATTCCAGAATCCCAACTGTCCACAATCTTGGATGGATTTAACTCTGCCAGAAGTGATCAAATGACTTTTGATCACTTCTTGTGGTGTTAAAACTCATTTGGCATTACGAATGTTCGATTATATGGAGTGGTCTCATATAGAAATATAGATCTAGATATATATACCTATATCTATATCTCTGTCTATATCTATATGTTTTTATATATATATATATATATATATATATATATATATATATATATATATATATATATATATATATATATATAAAGAGAGAGAGAGAGAGAAGAAAAATCTAATGTATATAGCCTTTCCTACTCACAGTTAAGTGTAAAATAGATATTTGCCTTTGAGAATCATAGCTGGCACTGTTTCTGTTAGTGTGCTTCAAAATTACTTGGCTTCTCAGTTTTCTATGTGGTTGTGATATGCTGGAATTGTAGTACATATAAGAACTAGGCTGTGGGACATGTAGGGAGGCTTTACCCCTACAGCAAATACTTTTGTTATTTCTCTCTCTCTCTTTAGATATATATATATATATATATATATATATATATATATATATATATATATATATATATATAGTATTCATATACACATATATTAATGTGTGTGTGTGGGTGTGTATTTATGTCTGTATATGTGTGTGTGTGTGTGTGTGTGTGTGTGTGTGTGTGTGAGACATTAAGTAGGTCCAAAGTGAAAAAATATATTGAATGTTTTTCATGCTGGTATAAGTTAACAAATAGTAATATGATTGCCGAATGCTGACATTTCCTTTGGGTGGTCAGTGTATAGCAGGGAGTGGGTATTTACCTGTTCCTTGCTCCTGTGTGATCTTGGAGTTGGTGTATTTAAGTAGCAAGGGGTGTTGGGGAACAGCCCTCCATAAAACTGGTGTTTAAATGACAGTGTTTTTATATTTTCTTTTGATTATGTTGGTTTTGATAATTTTAGATCAGTCTTGTGTGATTCTATAATTCTGTTTTTTACTTAAGCATAATAATTTTGTATATATGCACAAACACACATATATATAAATATCATCATCAGCCTCCCCCTTTTCCCATTTTCTACATGTGGTCAGGGTATCACATTAACTGTAGCAAAGAAACACACGAAGGCTACACATAGCAGATATATTTAATTGAAAAAAAGAAACAAAACATAGTAAGAGCTTTCACGGACTTATTCCACTTCATCAGACTAACCATCCATAAATACCATGACATTTAAAAAGCCTCCCAGTTACAAATGTAGCCAATCGGCAAAACTGTGTCATACATTAAAGTAACAGTACAAAAAACACCATAATAAATATCTAATATAACATAAAAACATATATAGCAGCAGAAAATGTAAAACACATGTATATATATATATATATATATATATATATATATATATATATATATATATATAGACAGCCCAAAATATCAGTATAAAACTATAAATATATATATATATATATATATATATATATATATATATATATATATATGTATATATATATATATATATAACTATTGAAAATAATGTGTAATATTCTATATATTAATGCTTGATGGCCCTAGCTCTTAAAAAGGGTTTAAGAGACACTCTGCTATTCAAGCAGGTAGTTTGTCAGCTTGTAACTGCAGTATCCAATTCTGCTCTAAGGCTTCAGTACTTTTGATTAAGTCCCCCACCTCTTGTTAACTGAGACAATTTCCAGTACCAGGAACTTAAACTTATGAGTAGGGCCTTCCTTCTCAACGTGCATAGCTAGAGCACTACTCTCTTTCACGCTCCTACTATTCCTCATATGTTCTAAAATCCTATCTTTAAGGGGTTGATTGGTCTTGCCTACATAAAAGGCAAACACTGAGTACAATAGCTGAAACAGACCACATTCTTGGTATGGCAATCAGCATAAAAATTGATTTCTATCACAAATCCCTTATATGGATGTGCAAATTGTCTCCCAGTATGTATGTTGGAACAAGCTGTACATCTCCTACAGCTATAGGTACCAAGTCTATCTGAATGGACATGTTTATAAGTACTTCCAGCCTTTGGTGTATTTACAGACATTCATATACTGAGGATGCCTCTCACCTATGCTAGCGATATACATTTAGTGTGTGATGTTGTAAAGAATAATTGGGACATTCTCTCTAATGTTAAAGAATTGAGTGGATTGCTGGAAGATGGACCATGTTTTACATTCAAAAATAACTTTGCAGAGACAGCTCTGTTATAAGGCTGTAGGTACTTATAAACATGTTCATTCAGAACACTGATCTGAAGGCTTTTTTGGCCGAGGCGCTAAGTGCAATAAATCATATCTTTGGATCTGATTCCAGTGTTGCCTTTTATACATTTGCCTTTCCATTTGTGTAGTTTTTGTGTTCTCTTATGGCTTTGGATCCTAATTTGAACATTCCTCGTGTTTTTCGTGAATATGGTAATTTGTCTGCAACCACATCGGGTATTTCTGCTTCTCAGAAGTCTATGGATGGCTATATAGTGCATGGGTCTACTTCTTTTGTTAACCCATCTCAACTTAATGGTGTTGGACATGTTAACTTATCTAACAACCAAGGGCGCCCGCAGGCAGGTGCAAGGGGGTGCACTTGCACCCACCCCCCTGGATTTTGACTTGCTTGCCAAGAGTCTGTCACATTAGCTTTTTAATTTAAAAAAATATATACTGTTTTTGTTTATACAGGCGTTCTTCTTTAAGAACTTTACAGTCGCGCACACACCTGTCACGTCATTCATTGTGGCACAAACAGTCTGGTATTCCTTTCCGTCCACGCGCAAAATTTTAAGTACAACATGACGTTCTGTCGTGTGTGTATGACAGCAAGTAAATGGAGATCTGTAAGAGATGTGGAATTCTGTGGGACAGCCATAGTCACAATCTGCAGGCAAGTGTTGAACCCAACAGTGTTATGTTTCTTTGTGCTCATCATTACTTCAGACCAGGCGATTAAAGGGTGAGTCGTGCTGGCCTGCGGCAGTTGGGACTGTGCCTCGGGCCAGCAAATTAATACTAGAAACCCCTCAGTGAGTTGAGGCTTGTTTTGTCCTGCCTGTCTTCAGGTCTTACATTTCGGTTCTTTTTCATTCTGATCCCCCTTGTCTGGGCTTGGGCTATGCTGCAGAGTGGAATTAGGTTCAGAGCTCCAATATGCCAACAGGAAAGAAGTTCAAACTTAACAAGTACATCAATGTGTTGGCAGCAATGACCTTCCTAGTGGGCTCTACAATGCTTTTCTTTGTATTTACGTAAGTTACACTGCAGCTGTTCGCTTTAATCACTGAAGTAGTAGTGTAGCTAATGATGGTTTTGACTATTGCATTTATTCACAGCAACAGGAAAGATGCAACAAGATGTGGGTCTGTGTTGCCAGGGCTGGGGAGTGAGCTCCTGTTATGTTGTATTATAGTTAAAAATATTATGCTGTTTCAGTTTAGGGAAATAAGAATGCTTAAAAGTAAAGAGTGGTTGATGAAACAGATGTTATTTTGGTGTCATTAGAATCCTACCCAGGTTAATGAATTCAAGTTATGTGTTTTAGTTGGAATTGGATCTAGATGTCAAGTCCAAACATGTTACACACGAATTGCTGACAACTTTTATTATAAAGCATGCATGACAAAATCACCCGTGCCAGTTAACATCTTGAGTGAATTGTTGGCCTAATGTTGCTGAATTGTGTTATAACTTCTTGAATGTGGTTGTTTAATGATTTGATCCCAAAGGTGGGCAGTAGAGACCAAAATAAGTACTGAATTAATTTTACATGCATCAGGTGAGTTGGCTTTTAAACTGTAAAAAGGAAGCTGATCACATTTGGATACCTCTGTTTTCAGTTGTTTGACATATGCAGTTCACTTAGTGGCTAGTGTGCTTGTTAAGATGATCGACCAATTTACTTTTGTTAAGCATTATAATTCTTTTGGTGAAGGAAAAGGATGTCATCCTTTTGATGTTTAATGGTACAACCACAGCAGACCGTGTGGTAGAACTGGACAACGAGTCTAAAACAAACCTTGAAAAAAACAGCTTGGCAGTGTCAGTTTAATGAATTGTGTATTAGTGAGTTACATTACAGTAGAATATTTTTAACTGTGTTTAAGTAATTTTGTTTAGATTTTCTTTGATGTTTAAAGTTCCTTTTAAATGTAGCCTGTTTACATGGATTTTCACTACTTATTTAAAACACTGTGAAGTATAACGTTTGTATATATTGAATGTATGTGATGTTTGCATTGATTAACACTCTGGTGTAATGCCTTTTTTCTTTCAAAGTCACGTGGCATTTGTTCCATCCACTTTTTTCTACCATGATACCAGGTGCATCAAAATTTGGTTTGCCAAGTAATGCTTTCTGCTACAATTCCTTGCTATGAACAAGCACTTGTGTACCAATTTTTTCAGAGTTTTTTTTTTCTTTGCGTATTTTGCAGTATTCTGTACTTGTGTATATTTCTTATTTTTGTATCTCTTTTTGAATACACTCACTTTTGGTCTTGTTTTTCATAGTTTTTTATTCGTTGTTAGTATTTTAATTATATATCTCCTTGTGCAGAAATTGGATCCACAAACATGCTGTTGTCAAGTAAATTCTTATCAGTCATTCATCATGTTTTATGTTTATTTTTCTGCTTGCAGCTGCGTTTAGATAATTGGACAGGATTGATGCCTCTTGCACTTTAACTGCATTATTTGTACTTTTTTGTTTGACTCTGCAGCCACATTCTAGACCATTTACTCTGGCTTTCCAACGCCCTCTCTCAACAACAGTGTATTGTTTTACATAAGGTAGTTCTCATGGTTTTGTTTGAAATGGAGTGCTTGTTCATAGGTTCATAGGTTCATAGGTTCATACTAGGCTATCTGCCCTAGGGCATTTATAAGCCTAGCCAGAGTTGTATGGCTTTCACCACCCCTTAGGTTGAAGAATACTATACCCATTAGTTTGCCGTGCCTCTGTCCAGCAGTGATACAGAGATGATCCCTGGGGTAAACCTACGATCTCCCATCAAAAGGATAAAGGGTCTCAAAAATCTGTCTTATGCTGCACGACTGAAAGAACTCCAGTTATATTCAGTTGCGTACCGCTTGCTCAGAGGTGACCTATGCCTGACATACAAGGCCATGTCAAACCCAGATTTGATGAATATGCTTCATCTCAAAAAATCTAGATCCCTCAGAGCCACAAGGGCGGGTGACTTAAACCTCGACACGGTTATTAATAGGACGTGCTGGAGGGATAGATTCATCACCCAAAGACTCCCTATGCTGTGGAACAAAATCCTGGTTTATGTGAGGCAGAGCACCTCGCTGGCCTTGTTCAAGAGGAATCTTGACCAATGGATGGGAGATCGCAGATACACCCCAGGGGTTACCTCAGTGTCACTGCTCGACAGAGGCACAGCTAAATAATGGGCATAGTTTCTCCAAACTAAGGGGTGGCGTAAGCCACAAAACTATGGGCTAGGCTTATAAATGCCCTCGGGCAGATAGCCTAGTATGAACCTATGAACCTATGAACCTATGAACCATCCACTGGTCAAGATTCCTCTTGAACAGAGCCAGCAAGGTGCTCTGTCTCACATGGACAGGGATTCTGTTCCACAGCATAGGGAGTCTCTGGGTGATGAATCTGTCCCTCCAGCACGTCCTATTTATATCCGTGTTGAGGTTTAAGTCTCTTGCTCTTGTGGCTCTGGTGGATTTGGATTTTTTGAGGTGGAGCATGTCCATTAATTCCGGGTTGGACATGGCCTTGTATGTCAGGCACAGGTCACCTCTGAGCAGACAGTATGCAACTGAATAGAGCTGGAGTTTCTTCAGTCGGGCAGCATATGGCATATTTTTGAGCCCCTTTATCCTTTTGGTGAGGAACTTTTGGGGTCTTTCCAATTGCTGCAGGTGTCGGGTAAGATACATTCCGAATGGGGCATTGTACTCAATCATTGGTCTGATAAGTGAAGAGTACAGGGGAACAATGACCTCCCTTGATCTGGATGTGAATCCCTTCATAATCAGGTGGGCAATGTAGAAGGTCCTCCTAACCACTTTGGCAATGTGAGTGTCAAATGAAAGGTTACTGTCAACTTGGGTCCCCAGGTCCCTGATAACCTCTTCTGTGCTTAATGGATTGCCACCTATGTGGTAACTTGGGGTTACCTTGTTTTTACCAAAGGGTATGACTATACATTTTTTTGGCATTTAGCTTAAGGCCATGGCTCTGGCACCAGTTATCCATTTCTATGAGACCTCTCTGAAGGATATCTGTGTCTGATGGATTTTCAACTATGGCGCCCAGTTTGCAGTCATCTGCAAACTTTGTCAGCCACAATCCTCCTATGTTTGCCTGCACTTCTGAAAAGTAGATGCCGAACAAGAGGGGGCCCAGGACTGAGCCCTGTGGGACACCGCTTGTGACCGGCTTGGAGTCTGATATGGCACCAGCAACTCTAACCCTGTGGGTTCTGTCCTTGAACCGGTTTGCAACCCATCTTGTGACATATGGGTTTACATTTAAGCTGGTGAGCTTTTCTATGATACCCGAGTGGGGTATTGTGTCGAAAGCTTTTGCAAGGTCAAGGTAGGCTGTGTGAACTGCCTTACCTCATCAATGGCCATGGTGACTGTTTCAAAAAAGTTGACCAAGTTCAAGAGGCATGATCTGCCCTTGACAAAGCCGAATTGGGTAGGATCCAATGTCTGTAGGTCCCCTATGTCTTTATTTATGAGTTCCATTATGATCCTCTCCATAGCTTTGCAGACCAGGCTTGTTAAGCTTATGGGGCGGTAATTACCAGGGTCCGAGAAGCACCGCCTTTGTGGAGTGGGACCACAGTTGCCGTGACGCCACTCTTTGGGCACGTATCCTGTGGTAAGGCTAAGATTAAACAGCAGCCTTATGTGTGGGTTTAGTTCCTCATTGAGTTTGTGTAGCACACAGCCGGGGACACCATCCGGTCCCATTGATGCTGTGTTTTAGCTTTAGAGAGAGCAGCTCTCACCTGGGCATTTGAGATGACTGGGAGGCTACACTCTGCTGGGATAGATATTTCTCCTTTTGGGGGGGGAGGGGAGAAATTTTCACTGAACCTGTCTGCCAGTATGTTTGCAATGTCTGTGGGTTCAGTGATTTTTGTATCATTTTGGACTAATTCTGAGCATATCTGGGAGTTTCCACCCAGATTTCTAACATAGCTAAAGAAGGCCTTATGATTGTCTTTTGAGTCCATGGCGATTTTTCTCTCAAAGTTGGCCTTGGATGATTTTATGAGTGATCGTAGTTTTTTACTAGTATATCGAGTATAGTATAGTATAGAGATGTCTTCCCTTTTAGGGATTTTGCTATATCTTGTAGTAGCTTTCTCCTCTTGTTGTAAAGTTTGTTTATGGCTGGGGTCCACCAGATCGGGCGCTTGCCTTTGGTGGAAAGGGTCTTGATTTTATTTGGGATTGCTTGATCCATGCAATCCTGGAGGTGCTCGTAGAAAGCATTTGTAAGGGATTCAGCAGCATGGGTTGTGGTTTCCAATGGCTCAGGGGCCTTGAAGGATACCACACTAGTCTTAAGAAGTGTGAAGTTGGCTTTTGAGAAGTTCTTCACTGTGGTCTTTTTTGTTGGGGGTGGGGGCGGGATGTGGATCTAGTGAGATTAGTTTATGGTCTGATCTCACCAATGAGGGATATACTTCCGGTGTGGAGCATTTTGTCCTCATGTTTGTGATGATCAGGTCTAGTATATTTTCACCTCTTGTGGGAATGGTGACAAGTTGTTCCATAGCATTTGAGTTTATGAACTCCAGGAACCTTTGGGCTAGGGTATTGGGGCTTGAGTAATGTTCCCAGTCTATGTTTGGGTAGTTGAAGTCACCCAATATGATGGTGTTTGGAGAGACATTTATACTCTCCAGTGTCTTCAGGAAGGCTGTATGGGGTTCCTGAGTTTGAGAGGGTGGCCTGTAACATGCTACAAACTGTAGAGCAGTTTTGCCTATGGTTAATTGCACCTGAATGGTCTCTGATGCTTCGTGAGTTGCCACCAGCCTGGAGGTGTGGGTATCCTTGATGAATATGGATACAACCCCTCCTTTTGTGGTACGGTCCGGGTTTTGGGGCCAGAACGCATGATATGAGGTAAAACCTGATAGTGCCGGGGTGCTCTCAGGAGCCTTGAACCAGGTTTCAGTCACAGCACAGACATCAATGTTCTCCATACTGAGGAGGGCTTCGAGGGCATGCATCTTGAGATTTAGACTTCTGGCATTGAGCAGCATTACCCTTTTTTCCATTATTGTTTTCTAGGGCGGTGGGTTTAGAATTTGAGCCTTGTCTAAAAAGGCACTATGGGGTGGCAAGAGCCTTTGCCAATATCCGGAAACCCAGGGGTGACAGGTGCAAGCCGTCCCTTGCGAAGCAGCGTGGCTTGTCAAGCATGTCATTCCAGGCAGACAGCATTGGATCCCCTTAGAATGACACCAGAAATTAAGCCAATTATTAAAACTGATCATTTTCTCTCTGTATTGTGGCATCATTCTTGGTGAAGGTAGGATACTGCTCAGGGTCAGGGTCATACCAGCCTGGGCTACATAATCTGAGAGCTCCTTTATGTCTCTTTTCATGTAGTCCAGGGAGGTACATCTCAGGTCATTCACACCGGCATGGACAATGACTGAGTCATACTTGTACTTGCTGTGGAGTGACCTGAGTGCTTGTGTTATGTGGCGGATTCTAGTGCCCGACAGGCAGCTTACTGTGACCCTCTCCTTGTTCAGTCTGGTGAGTGGGTCACGTCTGTGATGTGTATCCAATTTGCACTTTAATTTTCAAAGTGTACGTGCTATTTTCTTAAATGTAGTTGGATATTTTTAATAGTAGTATTGTGTGTATGTGATGTTTTAGACTTTGTTCCTATCAGCATATGTGATCCAGAAGGAACAGACAGCAGAATAGTCTCCACTGTCTTTTGGGATCATGGCATAATGATGCTTGGTGTAAAAGTGAGCAACACACGGTCCTTTTTATGTATTTAGATATTTTATATAAGCAGAGTTAAAAGAAATAAATTGCCTGGCATTTTGTCCTGCAAAAACTTAACTTTCTAATAAAAAATAATTGAATAGGTCCAATATACCATTTGTCCTTGTCTTCTGGTAAAATCTTTTGTTACCTTGATTTATTGACTCTTTCTGGGTTTCCTCCCATTTTTTTCTATCACTTTGTGATCCATTGTCTTATTGTTTATTGGCGTTTGTAACTTTTTTAGTACTTTATGCTTCTGTTGAGTTCCCATAAGTAGAGACTCTCTCTCCCTTTTATCCCTCCTTCCCTCTGGCTAGTTGGCAGCAGTAACCTTGTTTTCTGCCCCTCTCCTTCATTACTTTTCCTTAGCCTGTGCACCTCATTTTCCTTATTCACACTTCCCCTCAGTTTTTTTTTCTTTTTCATGTTTTTATTTTCTGTTCTTTATTTCCACTTTTATACCCTTAATTTATCCTCTTCTATCTTCATTCTCCCATTGTTTGTTGACCATGTAGCAGTCTATCTGTAGTTCTTAATTAAGTACCATGCATATTCTTGCAAACTAAACAAGCCTCTGATTTTTTTGTAGCCAACTAATTGGTGTTGCAATTTGATAATGCATTATATTGATGGTTATGCTGTTGTAGCCATCTGTAGTATAATTAATACAATCAGGAAGGTGAATCAAAGAACTTTTGCATGGTTCTAAAAATGTGTGCAAGGAGCCTATTATTTGAAAACAGCCCAAAGGTAAACTTACCCTGCCACTGGCCAGATGCATTTTCTTTGAATGTGGGTTTCATTGCTGTTTCAGTGAATATGGGTTTCAAAGGTAGAGAGGTTTTAATGCTAAGTCTGTTTTCATTGTAAGACTATTGCTTTGTTTAGGTTTAGTAAATGTCTATCAGTGTTTGTGTTATAACATTTGAAATAAAAGTTGTAAATTAAATCCAAACATCTGTAATCTTTGTAGAAGTAAAGCATAAAACAGTATGCACACTGAGAAATTTGAACAATGTCTATGGCAAATAGTGAGAAATAGCCAAGTAATGGGACACTGGAATGGCTTCATGGGCGGGGCTGGGTGGGTGAGTGGAGCTGTGTGGGTGGGGCTCTGGGTTTGCACCCCCCTGCAAAAAATCCTGCGGGCTCCCTTGCTAACAACGGTGAGTCGATGTCATACAGTTTTACTTCTAAATATGTGGAAGAAAGGCTACAGGGACATAACAATCCTTTTGCCAGTATTGGCAGTAGAAATAATGTCTCTCTTCCACAGGAAGTATATGATAATCTCGATGTATTTGAAAAGTTGATTTAGAGAGAGACCCGTTGTCTGATGGAACTGATTATATTTTTCAACATAGTGGCTCCAATGTTTTTAATTTATCAGGTTGTCCACTTACTAAGGAACAAAATTCGTATTAAATCTTGGATTAAAATTTGTTCCTACAGTTATACCAGCATTTCATATAGTAAGACAAGAAATATTTAGGTTTGTCAGAAAATTGCATCTTAGGTGTTTTTTTGCTGAACTATTGAATACACAACATGAACATACTGATATTGACATTGACAGCAATGAAGATAGTTTTTATTCTTGTGCTTCTGATATTTCTGATATGGATACTTTACTTAATGCATATATGTTATTTGATACTAGCATGGTACCTTGTATAAGCAAATTCATTCCCCCTTATGTGAATAATACTGTTCGTTGTTTCTCAGAAATGCTTTGTTTCTCTATACAAGAACTTCTAGAACAGTATAAAAGTACACCTAATCAACAATTCAATATGACTAAAAATTAATGGCTTGCTCTTAAATATCTGATGGCCAGACAGGATCTTATTATTAAGCCTTCGGACAAAGGCAATAACATTGTTATACTTCGTTATAGTCAATATTTGGACATGTGCATGCAGCATTTGAATGATAATACAACATATGAAGTATGTGATATGACCATGTATACTAAAGCTATGGAAAACTTTGTTGTATTATTAGAAAAGGGATGTCGTTTTAGATTATTTCATCAAGAAAGATATTGATGCCAAATTTAATATAGATGAATGTAGCTTAGCCACTTTCTATTGTCTTCCAAAATTACATAAAAATAATGTGAAACCTCCAGGAAGACCAACAGTTTCTGTAACTAATCATTTTCTACATAATGTGGGTCTTCTTATATATAATTTTTTATTACCCTATATTCGGGACTCATTTGATTTTTTAGAGAAAATTTCAAATATAAAATGGACTCCTGATATGTTTTGGATATCTATAGATGTTTGTAGTTTGTATACTAAGATCAAGCATGAAGATGGCATCAAGACATTACAATTTTTTTAGGAAGATAGTCCTATGTCTCATTACATTATGGACTTAGTGCATTTTTGCTTATTAGAAAATGATTTCAGTTTTAATAATGTCATATATCATCAATTGCGGGGTACAGCTATGGGGGCAACATTTGCCCCCATGTACGCAAATTTATTTATGGCCAAGTTTGCATTTGATTATATATATAAAAATAAATTTGTGGAACAACATGTTTTATTTTATTTTCGATACATATATGTTTTGATTTATGTTTGCGGGGGGGGGGGGTAGATCAAGTCCCATATTTTTTATCTCAGTTGAATGATAATATCTATGATATCAAATTTGATGGTTTACAGTGTGGTGTTGAAATTGATTTTTTAGATATACACCTTACTGGTATGATAGATGGTTCCATTTAAACTACTGTTCACCGTAAATTTGATGATATTAATCAATATTTACATGGTACAAGTTGCCATCCTGAACATACTATAAAAGCCTTACCTTATGGGGAAATCATTAGACTTTCCAGGCTTTGTAATAATACTTTAGATTTACAAACACAAATAAATCAAACTTTATCCATATTCTTACACAGGGGCTATAGCGAATTTATGATTAAGGATGCTATAAATAAAATTATTGGTATCAATATGAATAAATATGTTCATGGACAGGTTGGAATTATTAAAAGACAGCAACCTAAGAAAAGTGAAAAAAATGTTCTTTGTCACTACATATAATAGGCTGAGTGACAAAATTTGGCAAATAGTGAAACTTCACTGGAAATTTTTACTAAGAGATGAAACTTTGAATACTATAATTCATGATATGCCCTATGTGGCTTATAAAAGAGGGCAGAATTTATGTGATAAGTTGGTGAAATCTTATTTTGTTTTACCTATCATGGATGTTCCTGTTTCTTTAAATAACAAAGGTACTAGACCTTGCAACCATTGTAACATATGTTGCAATATAGTTCCTAGTTTTTGTAGAATAAATGGGAAACAATTTGTTACAAATGACATTTTCCATTGTGAAACAGAAGGTGTAGTGTACTGTCTGAGGTGTCCCTGCAACCTATTTTATATTGGTGAAACCAAGAGAAATTTTAAAACAAGGTTGCAGGAACATATTAGAGATATTAAAAAACAGAAAGAGGAAAGTCCTATAGCAATGCATTTTTTGCATAAACATCATTGTGATCATACTTTGTTAGAGGCAACAATTTTAGAAAAAGTATTTGTTAGAATGGGGGATG